>NW_025422514.1:0-12500 GCF_904849725.1 Hordeum vulgare subsp. vulgare
CGGAGGAGGGAGGGAGAGGGAGAGGGAGAGAGAGAGGGAGAGGGAGAGAGAGGGAGGTGGAGAGAGAGAGATACGGAGGGGGAGAGGGAGAGAGGGAGGGAGGGAGAGAGAGAGAGAGGGAGAGAGAGAGGGAGGTAGGGAGAGAGAGAGGGAGAGGGAGGGAGAGGGAGAGGGGTAGGAGAGAGAGAGGGGGAGAGTGGTAGGAGAAAGAGAGAGGGAGAGGGAGAGGGGGGGAGAGGGAGAGGGAAAGGGAGAGGGAGAGAGAGGGAGAGCGAGAGGGAGAGAGAGGGGGTGGGAGGGGAGAGGGAGGGAGGGGAGAGAGAGAGAGGGAGAGGGAGAGAGAGGGAGGGGGAGGGAGAGAGATAGGGACGGGGAGAGGGAGAGAGGGAGGGAGGGAGGGAGAGGGAGGGGGAGAGAGAGAGGGAGAGAGAGGGAGAGAGAGAGAATGAGGGGGAGGGAGAGGGTGAGGGAGAGGAGAGGGAGAGGGAGAGAGAGAGGGAGAGGGAGAGGGGGGAGGGAGAGGGAGGGAGAGGGAGAGGGAGGGAGGGAGAGAGAGAGGGAGGGGGAGAGGGAGAGGGAGGGAGAGAGAGAGAGAGGGAGGGAGAGGGAGAGAGGGGGGAGAAAGAGAGAGGGAGAGAGGGAGAGGGAGAGGGAGAGGGAGGGAGAGGGAGAGGTAGAGGGATGGAGAGGGAGAGGGAGAGGGAGGGAGAGAGGGAGGGGAGGGGGAGGGAGAGAGAGAGAGGGAGAGAGAGGGAGGGGGAGGGAGAGGGAGAGGGAGAGGGAGGGGGAGGGGGAGAGGGAGAGCGAGGGAGAGAGCGAGGGAGAAGAGAGGGAGAGAGAGGGAGAGAGATGGAGAGAGGGAGAGGGAGAGGGAGAGGGAGAGGGAGTGGGAGAGAGAGTGAGAGAGGGAGAGAGAGGGAGAGGGAGATAGAGAGAGAGGGAGGTAGAGAGAGGGAGGGAGAGGGATGGAGAGGGAGAGGGAGAGAGAGGGATAGGGAGGGGGAGGGGGAGGGACAGGGGGAGAGGAAGAGGAAGAGAGGGGGAGGGAGAGGGAGGGAGAGGGAGAGAGGGGAGGGAGAGGGAGGGAGAGGAGAGGGAGAGGGAGAGATGGGAGGGAGAGGGAGAGGGAGAGGGAGGGAGAGGGAGGGGAGGGGAGGGAGAGGGAGGGGGAGGGGGAGAGGGAGGGGGAGGGCGAGAGGGAGACGGAGAGGGATAGGGAGAGGAGAGGGAGGGAGAGGGAGAGGGAGGGGGAGAGGGAGAGGGAGATGGAGGGAGGGAGAGAGAAGGAGAGAGAGAGGGAGATGGAGAGGGAGAGAGATAGAGATGGAGAGGGAGAGAGAGGGAGAGGGAGGGAGTGGGAGAGGGAGAGGGAGAGGGAGGGGGGGGAGGGTGTGACAGCCCGAGACCGACGCCCAGAAGATTCTCCCTTCTTCTCCGTTTCCGTCGTGTGATTAGTTTTAATTGTGCCTCGTCATTTAATTTGCATCGTCGCATCATGCATGGCATCTTGCATCGTCTGTCACGTGTGGTGTTTTGAGTGTTGTGCTTCGAGTGATCACCGAGTCGTAGTGCGATAGTAGCTCCCCCTCTCCCCTCTTAATTTCGTTTTTTTTTTGCGGTTTGCCAAAGTTTCCGTTTTAACCCCTATTAAGAAAAAGGCTCGTCTCTTTTAAATCCTTTTATTAAATGTGGGGGCAACCCCTCTGGGTTTCGTTATATTACGTTTTGTTTATTTTTAAAACAAGAGACCCATTTTATTGAAGGGGTTTGGTTTTATTCTTTTGCAAGAAAAGGGGTTATTTTTATTTTCTTGTTAAAAGAGGTTGTATTTAATTCTTCAAAGGGGTTTTATATTATTCTGTCGTAAAATGTTTTAATGTTAATTCTTCAAAGGTTTTATTTTTTTTAAATGCCCAAGCTATCCTTATAGTTGGGGTATATTTTTATTTTCAAGAAGACAAAAGGCATTTTTTTATTTTGTTAAAGCCTTTTTTTTCTTTTCTTTTGTTTGAGTTTTCTGTTTTTAAAAGTAAAAAAATAGCAATAGGGGGAAGGAGCCTAGCCGGCTAAGGCCTTCCCAGGCCCAGCTGGCCCCAAGCCCCGTGCTCCATCCCCTCGCCTCGTCCTTGTTCTCCCGTCGCCTCTAGGCCGATCCCCTTCGCCCCAGCGCTCCCTCCTCCACGCCATAGCCTCGATCCCCTCGCGGCTCCTCCCCGCACGCGCCGCCCCTAGATCGCCGGAGGTCAGGGCCCCTCAGCGCCGCACCTCGCCGGCCTCCCATCTGCGCCACGCGCTGCCTCCCATCCCAGCCGCCCTCGACCTCGCCCCTTCCGCGTGGTGCGCCCCCGCCGTGTCGCTCCCCGCCGCCGGCCTCGTCCTCCTCGCGCCCACCTCGCCGGCCTCCTCCTCCCATCGCCGCGCCACCTCGCCGCCTGCCACCGGTGCGCCGCGCCCGCCTTGCCGCCGCCCCTTGCCCCTTGCCGTGCCGCTCCGCCTCGCCGACCTCTCCTTCGTTGCCGTTCCCCTCAGCGTTGCCGCCTCCTTGCATGGCCCGACGCGTTGCCGTGCTCGCCGTGTCGCCATGCCTGTTGCTGTACCGAGCCGCTGTTGTGGCTGTGTCGTGCTGATGCCTGATGCCGCGGCTCCTGCTGTTGTTCTGCTTGCTTGCCTGCCGCTTGCATGTGCTGCTGCCAAATGTTGAGCCCGATGTATTTGCTGCTGCCTAATGTTGTTGCGTGCTGGTTCCTGTCGCTTCTCGTCGCCGTTAGATGCTGCTGTTGCTGTGCCATTTTACTGCTGCTGCTGTCAAGTTTGTTGTTGTTGTTGTGCCGTGTTGTGCCGTGCTAGCTGCCATTGGTTGCTGCTATTTGTGCCTGCTTGCTGTTGCTGGCCGTAGTTGCAGTTTGCTGTTGCTGTTGCTTTGATGCTGTAGCTAGCTGTTGTTGCTATTTGTCTGCTATGCAGCTTGCTGCTGCTACATATACTTGTTGCTTGCTGCTGTCAGGTAGCTGTGCTTGTTGCCGATGTAGATGCTGCTAGTTGCTGTTAGATGCTGTTGCTAGGCTAGGTGCTAGTTGTTGGCGGTTGTTTGCTTTCGCTAGCCGTGTTGTTGTCGCTTGCCGTCGCCGCATGCACCACCCCCGCCTGCCAGGAGTCTTCGACAAGATCGCCGTGAACCACGACGTCCTCGACGACCCCGGGAATGAGTTCGACTTCCTCGACATCGCCGAAGACCCGTCATCGACTACCGTCGCCAAAGACCCGTGTTCTACTATTGAGGTGAAGACCGTAACCGTTGCCGAAGACCGTGTACCACTACTTCAACTACCGGTGCGTGTAAGACTACTTCCACGACGACCACGACTTCCACGACGATCGTTGATCTCCTTCACCGATCCGAACCCCTCCGATTCGCACGCTTTGAAGGTATAACGATGAGACGTGTCGTGTTCCGAACGTATGTGATGTATGAGTTGAATGTATGTTGCACCGTATGTATGCCCGTTGCACGTTGTCTTTTGTTCTGCCCGGACACATGGGAACCCGATATACGGGATCACCCCATCGTTATTCTAGCATTCCCGCACTCGCTTGCTATACGTTGGCACGATATCTCGACGAGTATCGGGATAGGAACGTTGCCGTGGCATCGTTTCCGTTTCGCCGCCATGGTTCCCTCTCGCTCGCCGTGGCGACACCTTGCTTCTTTCCCTTCTTGTCGTGATGGTGATGAACTTGCATGCATGGCGCATTCATGGCATATATCGTGTGTTGCATGCCTCTTGTGCCGTAACTCCGTTCTATGCTCCGCGTGTTAACCGACTAGGACATGTAGGATCATCGCTACACCCTTGCCTTGTTAACTACAATTTAATATTGCCGAGTAAATAGTCGGGAGTGAATTAAATAATTAACGTGGAGTTTCATCGATGTGCAACCCGTTGCATATCGAGCTTCATTTAATGTGTACTGTTTGCGTAAGTTGAATTGCCATGCCATCCCTTGCATCAATGAACTCATCATGCATCATATTAGGGTGTGCATCATGTCTTGCTTTTGCTGTGGTGAATATTTGTGTTGATGTTTGTTTCCGGTTTGCCCGTCTCAATGGAGTTCCGCAAGCGTGTCGGAATGTGAGGACCCGTTCGACTACGTTGGTTCGCCGACTTCTCGGAGTCATTCTTCTTCCAAGCAGGATCTCAGGCAAGATGATCATTTCCCCAGATACCATTACTATCAGTGCCATGCTAGTTTTATCGCTTCTATCGATTGTGTCTCGTTGCCTACCACATGTTAAATATCAGCCTCTCAACAATGCCATGATAACCTTCAACCTGTTCGACCTAGCAAACCACTGATTGGCTATGTTACCGCTTGCTCATCCCTGTTGTTAGCGTCGCTACTTGCAGGTGCAGTTGTTTCCATGTGTTAACATGGGTTCCCTGTTATATCACCATATTAAATGCTATTTAATTTAATGCACCTATATACTTGGTAAAAGGTGGAAGGCTCACCTTTCTAGCCTGGTGTTTTGTTCCACCTTTGCCCCCTTTGTTTCGGCTACCGGTGTTATGTTCCATAATTGAGCGCTCCTAACACGATCGGGGTTGTTATGGGGACCCCCTTGATAATTCGTTTTAGATTCAAGCTGGTCTGGCAAGGCCCAACATTGGTACTATTTGCCCAACATAATAATAGTGTTAAATTGAAATGCATAGGGAGTTAGCGGTACCCGAGGAGTAATTCTACATAATACAGGGGGGCCAGTGCTGTTGGTGCTGGTCCAAAACTAGAGCCGTTTGTGGGGCCAACCCGGGGAACTCGGGAGATTTCTATCAGGCCACCATACGCTGTGCTTATCCGTCGTGTCCTGAGAACGAGATGCGCGGCTCCTATCGGGATCGTCGACACGCCGGGCGGCATTGCTGGATTAGTCTTACCTTTGACGAGATATCTTGTGCATCGGGATTCCGGTGATGCTTTGGGTAATCTCAAAGTTGAGGTTTTCCACTAGGGAATCCGACGAGATCGCGAGCTTCGTGATTGAGGATTTCTATGCGCCTTGTGGTAATTTGTGATGGACTAGTTGGAGCACCCCTGCAGGGTTAAATCTTTTCGGAAAGCCGTGCCCGCGGTTATGTGGCAACATGGAAACTTTGTTTAACACTGGTTCTAGATAACTTGAAGTTAACTTAATTAAAACATGCCAATTGTGTGCATAACCCTGACTGTCTCTTTCGTGAGTTCTTTCTCCGATCGAGGACACGGTGGGGTTATGTTTTAATTCGCTGTTGCCAGGGGATCTGGATCCCGGTGATGGCGGGACGTGGCCCAAGTAACTCGCGCCCATGGCGCCTTCCTAAAAAAAATATCTCCCCAATTTTTTTTTCTTTTAAAACAGCAAGAGAAAAAGAATAAAAGGAAACAAAATAAAAAATATTAATATAGGGTATTATATACCAAAATGATCAGAAAAATATTTCCTAATTGTTTATCATTTTTCCAAAATCAAAATAAAAACATTTTAAAAAAATGTTTTTTTTCAGAAAAACTCCTTATGCTATATTTTCTTTTTCAAATTATTTTCTCGATAAATTTCTGGTTTTTCTTGGCTCAATTATTTTCAAAAGTGCCTCACATTTTGGAGGGTCATTTTCCTCCGCTCTTTCTTGCTTGCAAGAATTTTGTCGGGGCATTTCTCGTGGGGAGAAAATAGAAAAGCAAAAGCAAGTATTTGACGGAAATCAAATGCAAAACTTTATTGCAAACAAAATGCATAGATGCTTAGCTACATTTGTAGAACATTCCCAATTAGGAAAATTGGGATGTTACAAACCTACCCACCTTAAGATGAATCTCGCCCTCGAGATTCAGGTTGGCTAGAAAATAGGTGCGGGTGGTCTCGACGAAGATCTTCTTCTCGTTCCCAGGTGCCTTCTTCCTCGGTGTGGTGGCTCCACAACACCTTGCAGAACTTGATGATCTTGCTGCGGGTAACTCTGTTGGCAGTCTCGAGAATCCTGACGTGTTTCTCCTCATACGTCAGATCACTGTCAAGCTGTATGGCCTCTAGGGGCACTGTATCTCTCAAGAGAACATCAGTCATCTCAACGTGGCATTTCTTCAACTCGGAAACTTGGAAGACATCATGAACTCCGGATAATCCTTCCGGCAGTTCCAGTTTATATGCAACTTCGCCTCTACGTTCAATAATTTTGTAGGGGCCAATGAATCGGGGTGCTAACTTTCCTTTCACACCAAATCTCTTGATTCCTCGAAGTGGAGACACCAGAAGATATGCTCGGTCTCCCACTTCGTATCTTACTTCCTTGCATTTGATGTCAGCATAAATTTTCTTCCTGGACTGAGCTATCTTGAGTCGGTCACGAATCAGCTTGACCTTCTCTTCAGAATCTCGGATAAGGTCGGGACCAAAATGTTTTTGGTCTCCAACTCCATCCCACATCAACGGTGTTCTGCACCTCCTTCCGTATAGAGCTTCGAAAGGGGCCATCTTCAGACTGGTCTGATAGCTGTTGTTGTATGAGAACTCGGCATAAGACAAATTGTCATCCCAACTAGACCCATAGTCTAGTGCGCAAGCTCTCAACATGTCCTCCAGAATCTGATTGACTCTCTCGGTCTGTCCATCTGTCTGTGGGTGAAAAGCTGTACTGAACTCTAATCTCGTTCCCAAGGTTTCATGGAGTTGGTGCCAAAATTTTGATGTGAACTGAGTCCCTCTATCTGACACAATACTCTTCGGTACCCCATGCAGACATACGATCCTGGTTATATATATCTTGGCCAGCTTGGCACTTGTCTAAGTAGTCTTCATGGGAATGAAGTGAGCTACCTTGGTCAAACGATCGACTACAACCCAAATAGAATCATAGCCAGAACGTGTCCTGGGTAAAGTCCATACCAAGCTTTTCCCATTTCCACTCGGGTATCAGCAGAGGTTGAAGCAAACCTGCTGGCTTCTGATGCTCAGCTTTTACTAACTGACAAACATCGCATATTGCTACAAACTCGGCATTGTCTTTCTTCATTCCTGTCCACCAGAAACTTTCTTTTAGATCCAGACACATCTTGGTGTTGCCGGGGTGTATCGAGTACGGGGAATCATGGGCCTCCCGAAGTATCAACTTCCTGAGTTCGGGATCATTGGGCACATAAATGCGATTCTCAAACCATAAAGTTCCATGTTCATCCTAAAGAAAACCTTTAGCCTTCCCGTCTTTCATTTTCTGCTTAATCTCAGCTATCTCCTTGTCTGATTTCTGTGCTTCGCGGATCTTTTCTGTCAAAGTGGACTGAATTTCCAGTGTGGCTACAAATCCTCCTGGAACTATTTCAATCTGAGCTCTCGGAGATCATCGGCTAACTCATGGGGTAATCCTCCTGCTATGAGTGTGTTCACATAACTCTTGCGGCTCAACGCATCGGCTACAACATTTTGCCTTGCCTGGGTGATAATGCAATCTCATGTCATAGTCCTTGATCAATTCTAGCCATCTCCTCTGTGTGAGGTTCAACTCCTTCTGCGTGAAGATATATTTCAGGCTCTTGTGATCAGTGTAAACATCACAACTATTTCCGATCAGGAAATGTCTCCAGGTCTTGAGAGCGTGCACTACGGCTGCTAGCTCCAAGTCATGTGTGGCATAATTCAGCTCATGGGGTCTGAGCTGTCTGCATGCATATGCTACAACTTTACCTTCGTGCATGAGCACTCCTCCGTGTCCTTGACGAGAAGCGTCACAGTAAACCTGGAAATCCTTCCGAATGTTCGGCAATATTAGCACTGGGGCTGTAACCAGACGTTTCTTCAACTCTTGAAAACTGGATTCACATTCGTGATTCCAAACATACTTGGACTCCTTCTTTAACAACTCTATCATGGGCTTGGCGATCTTTGAGAAGTTCTCAATGAACCTCCGGTAATATCCGGCAAGTCCGAGGAAACTGCGGATCTGCTTAACTAAAGTGGGTGCTACCCATTCGGTGACTGCTGCGACCTTGGCAGGGTCCACTGCTATTGCTTCTCCTGAAATGACGTGTCCGAGGAATCCGACTTCCTTCAACCAAAATTCACATTTGCTAAACTTTGCATACAGCTGATGCTCTTGAAGTTTCTCCAGAACTAGACGCAGATGTTCCTTGTGTTCCTCCTCGTTCTTGGAGAATATCAGTATGTCATCGATGACCACCACGACAAACTTCTCCAAGTATTCCATAAATACCTTGTTCATCAGATTCATAAAATATGCCGGAGCATTAGTCAGTCCAAATGACATGACCGTGTACTCATACAAGACGTACCGAGTGGTGAAGGCTGTCTTGGGCATATCCCGTTCACGAATCTTCAGCTGATGATACCCGGATCGAAGATCGATCTTGGAGAACACTCGGGCTCCAACTAACTGGTCAAACAGATCATTGATCATCGGCAAGGGATACTTGTTCTTGATGGTCACCTCGTTCAATGCACGATAATCGACAACCATTCTCAAGGACTTATCCTTATTTTCAACCAAGAGCACTGGGCTCCCCAAGGTGAAGAACTTGGGCGAATATACCCTTTGTCCAACAACTCCTTAATTTGCTTCTTGATTTCTACCAAGTCATTTGCGGGCATCCGATAGGGTCTCTTGGATATCGGGGCTGTTCCGGGTAATAGCTCAATCAGGAACTCAATCTCTCTATCGGGTGGGATGCCCGGCAATTCCTCTGAAAATACATCTGGGTATTCTTGTACAATCGGTACTTCATCCTGGACTACTCCCGTGAGTGAGTTTACCCGTTTACTCCGTGTCGGGCGCTGAGACACGTACTTAATCCACTTTTACTCGGGGGTGGTGCGCAAAATAGACTCAAGGGAACAATCAATATTCCCTTCGTACTTGGCCAACCAATCCATGCCTAGGATTACATCCAATCCCTGAGACTCTAATACGATGAGGTCGGTGGGAAACTTATGGTTCCTGATGTTGAGACTCAAAGCATGGCATCCTATCCCGGCTGTCATCATGCCTCCTGGGGAACTGACCTTAATAGGTTGGCTGAGGGTTCTAGTTGGCAAACTATACTTTTCCACAACTACCCTTGATATGAATGAATGCGTTGCACCAGAATCAAAAAGTACCAATACTGGACGTGAATTTAGCAAAAACTTACCAACCACAGTATCGGGGTGATCATAGACCTCTTCAACATCAATGTGATTCACCTCAGCTCGAGGAAAAGGATTGGGCTTCTTTGCTGCAGAGTTTCCGTTGCCATTTACATTTCCCTTCTTGTTCTGGGGACATTCAGTGGCATAGTGTCCCTTCTTCTGACACTTGAAGCAGGTGATGTGATTCAGATCCTTCTGAGCTGGAGCTGAATGATGTTGAGTGCCAGTACTGCCATTCTTGAAGTTTCTGTTGTTGCGGTGGTTCCCATTTCCTCCATGGTTGTGCACTCGGTGGTTATGCTGGACGTGTCCTCCAAACTTACCGGATCCAGTCCCGGTATTCCTTGAATAGGGGGTGTAGCGAGGCTTCTGCTGAGTGCTGGAGTTGAACTTTCCATTGCCATACTTCCGCTTGCGGTTCTCCATCTGCTGATGTTTCCCCTCCAAGATGAGGGCCTTATCTACCAGCTCCTGGTAGTTGTTGAAGTTGGCTACAGTCAGCTGAATGCTCAGCTCATCATTGAGTCCCTCCAAGAACTTTTCCTGCTTGGCCGCATCATCGGCCACATCTCCAGGTGGATAACGGGCGAGCATGCTGAATTCATCAACATACTAAGCCACAGAGCGATTTCCCTGGCGTAAGTTGTGAAACTCACGCTTCTTCAGACTCATTGCACCAGCTGAGACATGTGCGGTGCGGAAGGCTTGCTTGAACTGCTCCCAAGTGACTCCAGCAATGGGGTATGTGGTGGTTTAGTTCTCCCACCATGCAGCTGCAGGGCCTTCAAGTTGATGCGCGACAAATCGCACCTTCTCAGCTTCAGTACAACTAGCAGTGATGAGTTCCCGCTCCATCTTGTGGAGCCAATCATCTGCCACAATGGGCTCAATGCTGCTGGAGAAAGTCGGAGGGTTCAACCTCAGGAGACGGGTGAGATTGTCGGCCTGAGGTGGATGATGTTTGTTGTTATTGTTCTGGTTCTGGATGATCAGCTGCATTAGGGTATTCTGTTGCTGAATCAACTGAGTGAGCTCCGGCGGGAAGTTGGAAGCAGGGGCACGTCTCAGAGGCATCATGTGTTTGTAGAGGGGTGAGATTAGCATAGAACAATGGTCTAAAGAGTAATTACACTACCCATATGGAATGCAACAAACAAGTATCACACCACACATTTTATTCAATACCATCACAAAAGGTTCACACACGGGGACACAAAATTTGATAACCTAAACATCGGCCTAAGCGTTTAATGATAAGATAAATTTGGTGGACTAGTCTAAGTGTCCTCCTCACAAAAGCATGGTGGTGGGCCCTTCGGTGGAGCTTTCTTCATAGTCCTCCTCATTGCTGATCAAGGGGGCTACGTCTCCTTCGGGATGAAGGTTCTCGCCCATGTCCAGTTCCTCCTCGAGGTATGCGACCCGAGTCTTCCGCTTCTAGATCCTCTCCAGGAAGTCCTTCACCTCCAATTCGTGCTCATAGTGGGCTTCCCGGGCTGCTTCTTCGAGTTCGAGTTCGCGGAGCGACAGTTGCTTGATCTTCGTGGTGTCCTTGATCACACGATGCTCCAGAGTCCCGCTGTGCTTCTCCAAGGTCTGGGCATAGGACAGGAGAGCGTCCTTGGTCTTGCTTGAGATGATTTCTCCATCTTCTCCTCTCCGGGATACCGTGAATAGGTCCGGTGAAATAGGGTAGCCTCTGTACACTTCCTTGATACATCCGAGTGCACAATGGACTGGCATGTCCCTGTCGAGAATCCAGTTGGGTGCGATGAACTTGAAGTCGACAGGCTCAGTGCGCGGCTCGAATGTCCTTCCGGGAACGTGCACCTCAATCCTGTAGCATGAATCCTCCGGGTAAGACGAACTAGGCTTCCCTGTGATAGTCGGCCGAGCAATCCTCAAGTCCTTGGTGATCTGTATCAGCTCCTTTCCGAAAGGCATAGTGGCGTCGGGCTGGCAAAACTCCGTGAACTTAACGGGGATGAAGGTGGCCATCTAAATCATTGGAAAATCGGAGAGAAGTCAGAAATTATCAGAAGAGGAAATAGAGGATTTATAGACATAAGAAAATAATTTTCTTCCTAAGGCTTTTCCATTCCTAGAGGTTACGTCCTACGGTCAGCGTGTGCTCTGATACCATTTCTATAGCGACCCGACTCAATACGAGTCAAGCCTCTGGTGTTCCGTTCCATCCCAATATCATGCTGGTACACACTCAGTACATCAATGTATATATCAAGAGTTAAATCACACAGCTTTATTAATCGAAATATCATACGAGTACTTTATGACAATAATGAATTACATCCGACGAAGGCTGAAGGCCATCTCATGAGATATCTAACGAAGACTAGCGGAAGCATCAGGTAGACGAGTCCATCCGACTCCAGGGCATGTCGTTGAGCGTAGATCGTAGCCTCAGTCCTGGTCGAAAAAGTACTCTGCAACATGATACGTTGCAGCCGTGTAGGTCAGCATATGGAATATGCGGGCAAGTCATCAAAGAGAGGGGAAAAATAATAACCAACTATCTCTACATGGATATTTGGCAGGTGGGGCTATAAGTTTTAGCATAAAGCCAATTTTCACAAAAAACAAGAGAGGGCTAAAAGCAAAAATATTACTACATGGTTTGTTGTTAACGAGATGGTTCCGCCAACCAATTCTCGTACCCGAGTTGTTGATAATTCCCACATCATTATTAAGTTGTGTCGAGAGTTCAGGGAAATTTCAATGCCTTCGGCTCAAGTTGTCCATGACCGTGGACACGGCTAATCGATTAGGTTTGGGCACTCTGCAGAGCTTTGCACACGTTCCCCACAAGATTTGATCGCCTTCGAGTATGTCCTCGCACTACTGGGTGTTTGAAGACCGGATGATCAAAACATGGTCTTTCAACGGGTCCCTCTGAATCCGTGTCGGTGCCCATCCATTCCTACCATTCTTCTACATCTGCTAGCACCGCCTGTCCAGAGTCGCCGCGTTGTCCAACCAAGTCAGAGCCCATAATGACTTGTGGCTGTGCAGGTAAGCCTTGGGTCTTGAAGCCCCCATCCGTCTCTTCGAGCATGGGTAAAGCTTTCCGCAAGATGACATGGCACGTCTCCAAGCATCCCGGGGTCGTCCACTGGTTTCTCCAGGGAGCCCGTCAAACCGTCCTTCACCCAGAGTTGCATTGCTTCACTCGTGTTATGCACTCAACCATAATCCCGTCTACTCAAGCATAGCAATATGAAATTTGTCGTCCCGGGGCAAGTATCGGGGTTGCTGTGTGCCTACCACATGATACTACAACTTATAACTATAATTTCCAAGTACC
>NW_025422514.1:45000-52500 GCF_904849725.1 Hordeum vulgare subsp. vulgare
TGGACTAGGATTGGAGGAGGACTCCTCCTCCCTTGGTGGCGCAGCCCTTGGGGCTCCTTGAGCCTCAAGGCAAGCCTCCCCTCCCTCCTCCTATATATATGGAGCAATTAGGGCTGATTTGAGACAACCTTTTCCAAGGCAGCCCGACCACATAACTCCACGGTTTTACCTCTAGATCGCGTTTTTGCGGAGCTCGGGCGGAGCCCAGCTGAGATTAGATCACCACCAACCTCTGGAGCGCCATCACACTGCCGGAGAACTCATCTACCTCTCCATCTCTCTTGCTGGATCAAGAAGGCCAAGATCATCGTCGAGCTGTACGTGTGCTGAACGCGGAGGTGCCGTCTGTTCGGCACTAGATCAGATCGGATCGTGGGACGGATCGCGGGACGGTTCGTGGGACGGTTCGCGGGGCGGATCGAGGGACGTGAGGACGTTCCACTACATCAACCGTGTTTCTTAACGCTTCTGCTGTGCGATCGACAAGGGTACGTAGATCGGAAATCCCCTCTCGTGGATGGACATCACCTTGATAGGTCTTCGTGCGCGTAGGAAAATTTTTGTTTCCCATGCGACGTTCCCAACAGTGGCATCATGAGCTAGGTTCATGTGTAGATGTCTTCTCGAGTAGAACACAAAAGTTTTTGTGGGCGGTGATGTGCGTTTTGCTGCCCTCCTTAGTCTTTTCTTGATTCCGCGGCATTGTTGGATCGAAGCGGCTCGGACCGACATTACTCGTACGCTTACGAGAGACTGGTTTCATCGCTACGAGTAACTCCGTTGCTCAAAGAGGACCGGCGAGTGTCGGTTTCTCCAACTTTAGTTGAATCGAACTTGACCGAGTTTGTTCTTAGATGAGGTTAAATAGCAATTCATATATCTCCCTTGTGGTGTTTGCGTAAGTAAGATGCGATCCTACTAGATACCCACGGTCACCACGTAAAACATGCAACAACAATTAGAGGACGTCTAACTTGTTTTTGCAGGGTATGCTTGTGATGTGATATGGCCAACGATGTGATGTCATATATTGGATGTATGAGATGATCATGTTGTAATAGTTAATATCGACTTGCAGGTCGATGGTACGGCAATCGGCAGGAGCCATAGGGTTGTCTTTATACTAACGTTTGTGCTTAGAGATGCGTTTACTATATTGCTAGGACGTATCTTTAGTAGTAATAGCATGAGTAGTACGACAACCCCGATGGCGACACGTTGATGGAGATCATGGTGAGACGCCGGTGACAAGAAGATCGTGCCGGTGCTTTGGTGATGGAGATCAAGAAGCACACGATGATGGCCATATCATGTCACTTATGAATTGCATGTGATGTTAATCCTTTATGCACCTTATCTTGCTTAGACAGACAGTAGCATTATGAGGTGATCTCTCACTAAAATTTCAAGACGAAATTGTGTTCTCCCCGACTGTGCACCGTTGCGACAGTTCTTCGTTTCGAGACACCACGTGATGATTGGGTGTGATAGACTAAACGTTCACATACAAAGGGTGCAAAACAGTTGCACATGCGGAACACTCGGGTTAAGCTTGACGAGCCTAGCATGTCCAGACATGGCCTCGGAACACATGAGACCGAAAGGTCGAACATGAATTGTATAGTTGATATGATTAGCATAGAGATGCTTACCACTGAAACTATTCTCGACTCACGTGATGATCGGACTTGAGATAGTGGATTTGGATCATGTACCACTCAAATGACTAGAGAGATGTACTTTTCGAGTGGGAGTTCTTAAGTAATATGATTAATTGAACTAGTTGTCATGAACATAGTCTAATGGTCTTTGCGAATTACGATGTAGCTTGCGATATAGCTCTACTATTTTTATATGTTCCTAGAGAAAATTTAGTTGAAAGTTGATAGTAGCAAACTTTGCAGAGGATTGTCCTCGTTGCTGCGCAGAAGGCTTATGTCCTTAATGCACCACTCGGTGTGCTGCACCTCGGACGTTGTCTGTGGATGCTGTGAACATCCGACATACACGTTTCTGATGACTACACGATAGTTCAGTGCAAAATACTTAATGGCTTAGAAGCAAGGCGCCGAAGACGTTCTGAAACGTCACGGAACATGAGTGATGTTCTAAAGAGATGAAATTGTGATTTCATGCTTGTGCCCTTGTTAAGAGGTACGAGACCTCCGACAAGATTCTTTGTCCACAAAGTAAAGGAGAAAAGCTCAATCGTTGAGCGTGTGCTCAGATTGTCTGAGTACGACAATCGCTTGAATCAAGTGGGAGTTGATCTTCCAGATAAGATAGTGATGGTTCTCCAAAGTCACTGCCACCAAGCTGTGAGAGCTTCGTGATGAACTATAACATATCAAGGATAGAAACAATGATCCTTGAGCGATTCGCGATGTTTGACACTGCGAAAGTAGAAATCAAGAAGGAGCATCAATAGTTGATGGTTAGTAAAACCACTAAGTTTCGAGAAAGGCAAGGGCTAGAAGGAATACTTCGTGAAACGGCAAAGCAGTTGCTGCACTAATGAAGAGACCCCATATTAAACCCAAGCCCGGGACTAAGTGCTTCTGTTATGAGGGGAACGGTCACTTAGGCGGAGCAACTCTAGATAGTTGGTAGATAAGAAGGCTGGCAAAAGTCGAAAGAAGTATATTTGATATACATGATGTTGATGTGTACTTTACTAGTACTCCTAGTAGCACGAGGGTATTGGATACCGGTTCGGCTGCTAAGTGATTAGTAACACGAAATGAAAGCTACGGCATAAACGGAGACTAGCTAAAGGCGAGGTGACGATACGTGTTGGAAGTTTTTCGAAGGTTGATATGATCAAAACATCGCACGTTCCCTCTACCATCGGGATTGGTGTTAAACCGAAATAATTGTTATTTGGTGCTTGCGTTAAGCATGAACATGATTGGATCGTGTTTAGTGCAATACGATTATTCATTTAAAAGAATAATGGTTACTCTATTTTCTTGAATAATCACCTTCAATGGTTTATTGAATCTCGATCGTAGTGTTACACATGTTCATGATATTGGTGCCAAAAGATACGAGGTAATGATGATAGTACCACTTACTTGTGGCACTGCCGCTTGACTCATGTTGGTATAAATTGCATGAAGAGACTCCATGATGATGGATATTTATACTCACCTGATTTTGAATCACTAGTGACATGCAAATCATACCACATGAGCAAGGCCTTGTTTTCATTGAGATGAAACAAGATAGTAACTTGTTGGAAGTGATACATTTTGATGTATGCAGTCCAATGGGTGCTGAGGCACGCAGTGGATATCATTATGTTCTTACTTCAATGACGATTTGACTGGATACAAGAGTATTTACTTAATGAATCACAAGTCTGAAATATTGAAAAGTTCAATTCTGTTTCGGAGTGAAGTTCGTCGTAACAAGAGGATAAACTGTCTAAGATATGATCATAGAAATGAATATCTGAGTTACGAGTTTTGGTACGCAGTTAAGACAATGTGGAAATTGTTTCGCAGTTCATGCCACCTGGAACATCATAGTGTGATGATGTGTCTGAATGTCATAGCCACGCACTATTTGGTATGGTGCATGCTATGATGTCTCTTATCGATTACCACTATCGTTTATGGGTTATGCATTAGAGACAACCGCATTCACTTTAAATAGGGCACCGCGTATTTCCGTTGAGATGACACAGTATAGACTGAGGTTTAGAGAAATCTAAACTGTCGTTTCTTGAAAGTTTGGGGCTTCGACACTTATGTGAAAAAGTTTCAGTCTGATAAGCTCGAACCCAAAGCGGATAAATGCATATTCATAGGATATCCAAAACAGTTGGGTACATCTCCTATCTCAGATCCGAAAGCAAATTGTTTGTTTCTAGAAACGGATCCTTTCTCGAGGAAAGGTTTCTCTCGAAAGAATTGAGTGGGAGGGTGGTAGAACTTGATAAGGTTATTGAACCATCACTTCAACCAGTGTGTAGGAGGGAGCAGGAAGTTGTTCCTGTGGCGCCTACACCAATTGAAGTGAAAGCTGATGATGGTGATCATCGAGCATCGAATCAAGTTACTACAAATCTCGTAGGTTGACAATGTCGCGTACTACTGCAGAGTGGTACGGTAACCCTGTCTTGGAGGTCATGTTGTTGAGAAATAGTGAACCTACGAGTTATGGAGAAAGCAATGGTGGGCCCGGATTCCGACAAATGGTTGGAAGCCATGAAATCCGAGAGAGGATCCATGTATGAAAACAAAGTGTAGACTTTGGAAGAACCACTTGATGGTCATAGGACTATTGAGTAAAGATGGATCTTTAAAAAGGAAGACAGACGACGATGGTGATAAGTCACTATTAAGAAAAGCTGGACTTGTCGCAAAGATGTTTCTGTCATGATCAAACAGTTGAGTATGGTGAGACTTTCTCACTCGTAGCGATGCTAAAAGTCTGTTAGAATTATGTTAGTAGTTGTTGCATTATTTTTGAAATATTGCACATAGGATGTCAAAACATTGTTTCCTCGACGGTTTACTTGAGAAAACATTGTATGTGATACAACCAGGAGGTTTTGCCGAGCGTAAAGATACTAGCAAGTATGCAAGCTCCAGCGATCCTTCAATGGACTGGTGCAAGCATCTCGGAGTTGGAATAGACACTTTGATGAGATGATCTAAGATTTTGGGTTTGTACAAGGTTTATGAGAAACTTGTATTTCCAAAGAAGTGAGTGGGAGCACTATAGAATTTCTGATAAGTATATGTGGTTGACATATTGTTGATCAGAAGTAATGTAGAATTTCTGTGAAGCATAAAAGGTTATTTGAAAGGAGCTTTTCAAAGGAATGCCTGGATTGCGCTACTTGAACGTTGAGCATCAAAGATCTATGGAGATAGATTAAAAGCGCTTAATGGAAGTTTCAACAAGATGCATGCCTTGACAAGTTTTTGAAGGAGTTCAAAATAGATCAGCAAAGAAGGAGTTCTTGGTTGCGTTGTAAGGTGTGAATTTGAGTAAGACTCAAAACCCGACCACGGCAGAATAAAGAGAATAGACGAAGGTCGTCTTCTATGCCTTAGCCGTAGACTCTAAAGTATGCCATGATGAGTACCGCACCTGATGTGTGCCTTGCAACAAGTCTGTTAACAGGTACACAGTGTGATCCAGGATTGAATCACTGATCAGCGGTCAAAGTTATCCTTAGTAACTAAATAGACTAAGGAATTTTTCTCGATTATGAAGGTGGTTAAAGAGTTCGTCGTAAAGGGTTACGTCGATCTAAGCTTTGACACTAATACGAATAACTATGAGTAGTGAAACGGATTCGTATAGTAGAGTAGATATTTGGAGTATTTCCGAATAGCACATAGTAGCAGCATCTATAAGATGACATAATGATTTGTAAAGAACACACGGATCAGAAAGTTTCAGAACCGTTGACTAAAACCTCTCTCACGAGCAAGACGTGATCAGACCCCATAACTTTATGGGTGTTGGATTCATTGGAATCACATGGTGATGTGAACTAGATTATTGACTCTAGTGCAAGTGGGAGACTATTGGAAATATGCGCTAGAGGCAATAATAAATTAGTTATTATTATATTTCTTTGTTCATGATAATCGTTTATTATCCATGCTATAATTGTATTGAGTGGAAACACAGTGCATGTGTGGATACATAGACAAAACACTGTCCCTAGTAAGCCTCTAGTTGACTAGCTCGTTGATCAAAGATGGTCATGGTTTCCTGGCCATAGGCAAGTGTTGTTACTTGATAAGGGGATCACATCATTAAAGAGAATCATGTGATGGACTAGACCCAAACTAATAGACTTAGCATGTTGATCGTGTCATTTTGCTGCTACTGTTTTCTCCGTGTCAAGTATTTGTTCCTATGACCATGAGATCATATAACTCACTGACACCGGAGGAATGCTTTATGTGTATCAAACGTCGCAACGTAACTGGGTGACTATAAAGATGCTCTACAGGTATCTCCGACGGTGTTCGTTGAGTTAGTATGGATCGAGACTGGGATTTGTCACTCCGTGTGACGGAGAGGTAACTCGGGGCCCACTCGGTAATACAGCATCACACACAAGCCTTCCAAGCATTTTGACTTAGTGTAAGTTGCGGGATCTTGTATTACGGAACGAGTAAAGAGACTTGCCGGTAAGCGAGATTGAAATAGGTACGCGGATACCGACGATCGAATCTCGGGCAAGTAACATACCGAGGGACAAAGGGAATGACATACGGGATTTTATGAATCCTTGGCACTGAGGTTCAAACGATAAGATCTTCGTAGAATATGTAGGATCCAATATGGGCATCCAGGTCCCGCTATTGGATATTGACCGAGGAGTCACTCGGGTCATGTCTACATAGTTCTCGAACCCGCAGGGTCTGCACACTTAAGGTTCGACGTTGTTTTATGCGTATTTGAGTTATATGGTTGGTTACCGTATGTTGTTCGGAGTCCCGGATGAGATCACAGACGTCACGAGGCTTACCGGAATGGTCCGGAAACGAAGATTGATATATAGGATGACCTCATTTGATTACCGGAAGGTTTTCGGAGTTACCAGGAATGTCCCGGAAATGACGAATGCGTTTCGGGTGTTCACCGGGGGGGGGCAACCCACCCCGGGGAAGCCCATAGGCCTTGTGGGTGGCGCACCAGCCCTTGGTGGGCTGGTGGGACAGCCCAAGAGGGGCCTATGCGCCAAGGATAGAAAATCAAAGAGAAAGAAAAAAAAGGAGGTGGGAAAGGAGAGAAGGACTCCACTTTCCAATCCTAGTTGGACTAGGATTGGAGGAGGACTCCTCCTCCCTTGGTGGCGCAGCCCTTGGGGCTCCTTGAGCCTCAAGGCAAGCCTCCCCTCCCTCCTCCTATAAATATGGACCAATTAGGGCTGATTTGAGACAACCTTTTCCAAGGCAGCCTGACCACATAACTCCACGGTTTTACCTCTAGATCACGTTTCTACGGAGCTCGGGCGGAGCCCTGCTGAGATTAGATCACCACCAACCTCCGGAGCGCCGTCACGCTGCCGGAGAACTCATCTACCTCTCCGTCTCTCTTGCTGGATCAAGAAGGCCGAGATCATCGTCGAGCTGTACGTGTGCTGAACGCGGAGGTGCCGTCCGTTCGGCACTAGATCGGATCGGATCGTGGGACGGATCGCGGGACGGTTCGTGGGACGGTTCGCGGGGCGGATCGAGGGACGTGAGGACGTTCCACTACATCAACCGCGTTTCTTAACGCTTCTGCTGTGCGATCTACAAGGGTACGTAGATCGGAAATCCCCTCTCGTAGATGGACATCACCATGACAGGTCTTCGTGCGCGTAGGAAATTTTTTGTTTCCCATGCGACGTTCGCCAACACTATTGTCGTCGCCATTGTTGTTGGTGGTGTTGTTGTTCTCATTGTTGTTCTTGTTCTCGTCATTGTCTCTGGTGTCGTCGTTATCGTCGTCGTCGTTGTCGTCGTTGTTGTTGTTGTTGTT
>NW_025422514.1:57500-60000 GCF_904849725.1 Hordeum vulgare subsp. vulgare
GTCGTCGTCGTTGTTGTTGGTGGTGTTGTTGTTGTCATTGTTGTTCTTGTTCTCGTCGTTGTCTCTGTTGTGGTCGTTAATGTAGCGACCCGACTCAAAACGAGTCAAGCCTCTGTGTTTCTGTGCCATCCCTGGATCAGTATGCTGGCACACATAGTACATCAATGTATA
Organism: Hordeum vulgare subsp. vulgare; assembly: GCF_904849725.1. NCBI lineage: Eukaryota > Viridiplantae > Streptophyta > Magnoliopsida > Poales > Poaceae > Hordeum > Hordeum vulgare. The sequence continues at coordinate 57,672 of NW_025422514.1, forward strand.
TATCAAAGTGCAATCACATGTAAATAGCGTAAAACTGATATATACCTTAAATATTTCAGCGGAAGCAATCAAGGGAGTGGAGTCCCAATAAACACCAACGGCAAGTTGAGTGTAGACCGTAACCCTGAATCGTACTCTTACTCGTCGAAGAAATATCTGCAACATAAGACGTTGCAGCCGTGTAGGTCAGCATATTGAATATGCCGGCAAGTCACAAGAGAGGGGTGAAAAGTAAACATCTATACTATATGCATATATGGCAGGTGGGGCTATAAGTTTTTAGCGAAAAGCAAGTTTTTCTCCTACAACAAGAGAGGGCTAAAAGCAAAATGTTACTACACTGTTGGTTGTTAACGAGATGGTTCCGCCAACCAGTTCTCGTACCCGAGTTGTCAATAATTACCCTCATCAAATATATTTAATGGTGTTGAGAAATCCAGATAACTTCAGTTCCTTTGGCTCAAGTTGTCCATGACCGTGGACACGGCTAATCGATTAGGTTTGAGTACTCTGCAGAGTTTTGCACACGTTCCCCACAAGATTTGATCGCCTCCGAGTATGTCCTCGCACTTCAGGGTGTTTGAAGACCGGATGATCAAAACATGGTCTTTCAACGGGTCCCTCTGAATCCCTGTCGGTGTCCATCCATTCCTACCGTTCTTCCACATCTGCTAGCACCGCCTATCCAGAGTCGCCGCGTTGTCCAACTAAGCCAGAGCCCATAATGACTTGTGGCTGTGCAGGTAAGCCTTGGCTCTTGAAAATATCCGTTCGTCTCTTTGAGCCTGGGTGAAGCTTTCCGCAGGATGACATGGCCTCTCCAGCATCCTGGGCATCCACTAGGTTTTTCCAGGGAGCCGATCAACCGTCCTTCACGCAGAGTTGCATTTCGTCCGAAGTCTTGAAAATCTTGTCTTAGTCCGGTCTTGATTATTTAATCAACCTCCCATCACTGGTGATATACACTCAACCGATAACCCCTCTACTCAAGCATAGCATTAAGAAATTGTCGTCCCGGGGCCAAGTATCGGGGTTGTTGTGTTCCTACCACATGATACTACAACTTACACTAAAGTTTCCAAGTACCTAGGCAGCATGCAAATTGGGCAAAGAAGGTGATCTACCATGCATCGAAAACGTAGGTAAAATAACATGATCAAAATGACTTGCCTATGATGTTGACAAAGAAGAATTTCTCGAAAAAATAACTTGATAGACTACTCGTCACTCTCCGATGAAATCTATATAGCAAACATATCATTCACATAAGCACTCATACTAGCAATCATTCTAGCAATCAAAACAAAAGAGAGAGCGAATAGGAATCCGTAGGAAACTTCAAATACGACTAGAGAGTCTTCTACTACGTCAAACACTAAATAGTTTTTGTCTAACAGAAAATAATAACAAGGAACTAGGATATAAGTTTAACTAAGATAAAATAAAGTATTTTTCACAAAACTACTTGAAAGTATTCCCAAACGGGATTTGAAACACGGGGAAACCAATTGCAAGTTACCAATGAACTTGAATTGATTTCATGAAAACAAATAAATATAAAATAAAAACTTGTTGCAAAACTACTGTTTAACTAACAGAAACAAAACATAATATTTCTGAAATAATAAAGAAAATATTTTAAAACAAAGCTAGAAAAGGAATTAGCCGAAATCCTAAAAGAGGTGAAACAGAAATTGTTTCACATGAAACAGTGAGCTAAAATACTCAAACAAATCTGAAATTTTTACCACTGATATATAAGATCACTAGTGATCAGTACCAAAAGGAATCAAATTAAAAGCTATTTTTAAACTCCTGGAATAGGCAAAACAATGTTTAAATTAAATCTGATCTAACTTGTATTTAAAAATTTCAAACATAGACAAATTATATGGTTTTAGAAACTACAGGAAATTTGTGAGCTACTGGAAAAAGAATCAAAGTCATTGGACTTCGGGATCAAAAGTTGTGGGCAAAACAAAACAGAAACTTTCTGTTTTTGCAATTTAGACAGAAAAAACTGAAGCTAACTATCTACATATAGGGGGTACACGTGGCATGTTGCTATAGGATGCGGGGTACGTTTGTTGCAAAGTTTTGAGCAAACGGCCGGAGCTAACTAAAACCTGCTGGCTAAACGTTAAGTGAAATAAAAACCGCTGGTTTTCTACTCTAAACCGAAGGGGTATTTCTAAGATCTAATCTAAGCCATCTACTAGAGATATAAGGGCTACAAAACAATAAAGGAGAAATACAGAGAGATGAGAGGTTACCTTCGGCTGGGGCTGCTCCCGTGGCTGCCAATGGTGGCCGAGGGAGGCTGGGTCGC
>NW_025422514.1:85000-87500 GCF_904849725.1 Hordeum vulgare subsp. vulgare
CGTCGTTGTTGTTGTGGTGGTGGTGGTTAATGTTGTTGTTGTTGTTGTCGTTAATGTTGTTGTTGTCATTGTTGTCATTCTTGTGGTTGTTGTCGGTGTTGTTCTCGTCATTGTCATTGTTGTTGACGTTGTCGTCGTCATCATCATCGTTATTGTTGTTGTTGTTGTTGTTGTTGTTGTTGTTGTTGTTGTTGTTGTTGTTGTTGTTGTTGTTGTTGTTGTTGTTGTCATTATCGTCATCGTCGTCGTGAAAGTCGTCTTCGTTGTTGTTGTTGTTGTTGTTGTTGTTGTTTCAGTCTGATAAGCTCGAACCCAAAGCGGATAAATGCATCTTCATAGGATATCCAAAACAGTTGGGTACATCTCCTATCTCAGATCCGAAAGCAAAGTGTTTGTTTCTTGAAACGGATCCTTTCTCTCGAAAGAATTTAGTGGGAGGGTGGTAGAACTTGATAAGGTTATTGAACCATCACTTCAACCAGTGTGTAGCAGGGAGCAGGAAGTTGTTCCTGTGGCGCCTACACCAATTTAAGTCAAAGCTGATGATGGTGATCATCGAGCATCGAATCAAGTTACTACAAATCTCGTAGGTTGAGAAGGTGGCGTACTACTGCAGAGTGGTACGGTAACCCTGTCTTGGAGGTCATGTCGTTGAGCAACAGTGAACCTACGAGTTATGGAGAAACCAATGGTGGGCCCGGATTCCGACAAATGGCTGGAAGCCATGAAATCCGAGAGAGGATCCATGTATGAAAACAAAGTGTAGACTTTGGAAGAATTACTTGATGGTCATAGGACTATTGAGTAAAGATGGATCTTTAAAAAGGAAGACAAACGACGATGGTGATAAGTCACTATTAAGAAAAGCTCGACTTGTCGCAAAGATGTTTCTGACATAATCAAACTGTTGACTATGGTGAGACTTTCTCACTCGTAGCGATGCTAAAAGTCTGTTAGAATTATGTTAGTAGTTGTTGCATTATTTTTGAAATATTGCACATAGGATGTCAAAACATTGTTTCCTTGACGGTTTCCTTGAGCAAACATTGTATGTGATACAACAAGGAGGTTTTGCCGATCCTAAAGATACTAGCAAGTATGCAAGCTCCAGCGATCCTTCAATGGACTGGTGCAAGCATCTCGGAGTTGGAATATACACTTTGATGAGATGATCAAAGATTTTGGGTTTGCACAAGGTTTATGAGAAACTTGTATTTCCAAAGAAGTGAGTGGGAGCACTATAGAATTTAAGATAAGTATATGTGGTTGACATATTGTTGATCAGAAGTAACATAGAATTTCTGTGAAGCATAAAAGGTTATTTGAAAGGAGTTTTTCAAAGGAATACCTGGATTGCGCTACTTGAACGTTGAGCATCAAAGATCTATGGAGATAGATCAAAAGCGCTTAATGGAAGTTTACACAAGATGCATGCCTTGACATGTTTTTGACGGAGTTCAAAATAGATCAGCAAAGAAGGAGTTCTTGGTTGCGTTGTAAGGTGTGAATTTGAGTAAGACTCAAAACCCGACCACGTCAGAATAAAGAGAATAGACGAAGGTCGTCTTCTATGCCTTAGCCGTAGACTCTAAAGTATGCCATGCTGAGTACCGCACCTGATGTGTGCCTTGCAGCATGTCTGTTAAGAGGTACACAGAGTGATCCAGGATTGAATCAATGATCAGCGGTCAAAGTTATCCTTAGTAACTAAATAGGCTAAGGAATTTTTCTCGATTATGGAGGTGGTTAAAGAGTTCGTCGTAAAGGGTTACGTCGATGCAAGCTTTGACACTAATCCGAATAACTATGAGTAGTGAAACGGATTCGTATAGTAGAGTAGATATTTGGAGTATTTCCGAATAGCACATAGTAGCAGCATCTATAAGATGACACAAAGATTTGTAAAGAACACACGGATCTGAAAGTTTTAGAATCGTTGACTAAAACCTCTCTCACGAGCAAGACGTGATCAGACCCCATACCTATATGGGTGTTGGATTCGTTGGAATCACATGGTGATGTGAACTAGATTATTGACTCTAGTGCAAGTGGGAGACTGTTGGAAATATGCCCTAGAGGCAATAATAAATTAGTTATTATTATATTTCTTTCTTCATGATAATCGTTTATTATCCATGCTATAATTGTATTGAGTGGAAACACAGTGCATGTGTGGATACATAGACAAAACACTGTCCCTAGTAAGCCTCTAGTTGACTAGCTCATTGATCAAAGATGGTCATGGTTTCCTGGCCATAGGAAAGTGTTGTTACTTGATAACGGGATCACATCATTAAAGAGAATCATGTGATGGACTAGACCCAAACTAATAGACGTAGCATGTTGATCGTGTCATTTTGTTGCTACTGTTTTCTACGTGTCAAGTATTTGTTCCTGTGACCATGAGATCATATAACTCACTAACACCGGAGGAATGCTTTGTGTGTATAAAACGTCGCAACGTAACTGGGTGACTATAAAGATGCTCTACATGTATCTC
>NW_025422514.1:115000-117500 GCF_904849725.1 Hordeum vulgare subsp. vulgare
GTCGTCGTCGTCGTCGCTGTTATTGTTGTTGTTGTTGTTGTTGTTGTTGTTGTTGTTATTGTTGTTCGTGGTGGTGGTGATGGTGTTGTTGTTGTTGTTGTGGTTGTTGTCCTCGTTTTTGTCGTTGTCATCGTCTTCGTTGTTGTTGTCGTTGTTGTTGTTGATGTTGTTGTTGTTGTTGTTGTTGTTGTTGTTCTTGTTGATGTTATTGTGGTCGTTTTCGTCGTCGTCGTTAACGTCGTTGTTGTTGTTCTTGTTCTAGTCGTTGTTATTGTCCATGTCATTGTTGTTGTTGTTGTTGTTGTTGATGTTGTTGTTATTGTTGCTATCATTGTTGTTGTTGCTGTTGTTGTTGTTGTTGTTGGAGGTGGTGGTGGTGGTGGTGGTGCTGGTGGTGCTGGTGGTGGAGGTGGTGGTGTTCTTGTTGTTGTTGTTGTCGTTGTTATTGTTATTGTTCATATCGTTGTTCTCGTGATTGTCGTTGTTCTCGTCGTTTTTGTCGTCTTCGTCGTCGTCGTCATTTCTGTCGTCGTCGTCATCGTCGTCGTTGTTGTTGTTGTTTTCGTCGTCGTGGTTGCCGTTGATGTCGTTGTTGTCATTGTTGTCATTCATGTCCTTGTTGTCGCTGTTGTCCTTGTTGTTATTGTTGTTGTCATTGTTGTTGTTGTTGTCGATGATGTTGTTATTCTTGATGTTATCATTCTTCTCGTCATTGTCGTTGTTGTCGTCATCGTCGATGTTGTTGTTTTATTGTTGTTGTTATTGTTGTTGTTGTTGTTACTGTTCTTGCGGTTGTTGTTGTTTCTGCTGGTGGTGGTGATGGTGTTGTTGTTGTTGTTGTTGTTCTTCTTCTTCTTCTTCTTCTTCCTCTGCTTCTTCTTCTTCTTCTTCTTCTTGTTGTTGTTGTAGTTGTTGTTGTTGCTGTTGTTGTACTTGTTGTTGTCGTTGTCATCGTCGTCGTCGTCGTCGTTGTTTTTGTTGTTGTTGTTGTTGTTGTTGTTGTTGTCATTGTTCTCGTCATTGTCGTTGTTGTTGTCGTCGTCGTTGTTGTCATCGTCGATGTTATTGTTCTTGTTGTTGTCGTTGTTGTTGTACTTGTCATTGATAGTTGTTGTTGTTGTTGTTGTTGTTGTTGTTGTTGTAGTTGTTGTTGTTGTGGTTGTCATCTTCGTGGTCATGGTTGTCGTTGTTGTTTTTGCGGTTGATGTCATTATTGTCATCGCTGTCGTTGTTGTCATTGTTGTTGTTGTTGTTGTTGTTGTTGTTGTTGTTGTTGTTGTTGTTGTCGTCTTCGTCGTCGTGGTTGTCATTGTTGTTTTTGCGGTTGATGTCATTGTTGTCATCGTTGTCGTTGTTGTCATTGTTGTTATTGTCGTTGTTGTCGCTGTGGTCGTTGTTGTTGTTATTGTCGTTGTTTTCATTGTTCTCATCATTGTCGTTGTTGTTGTTATCGTTCTTATCGTTATTCTCGTCATTGTTGTTCTTCTCGTCGTTTTTGTCGTCTTCTCGTCGTTGTCGGATCCGTCGTCGTCGTCGTCGACGACGGCGTCATCGTCGTCGTGGTTGTTGTTGTTGTTGTAGTCGTCGTGGTTGCCGTTGATGTCGCTATTGTTTGTTGTCGTTGATGTCATTGTTGTCCTTGTTGTCGTTGTTATCCTTGTTGTTATTGTTTTTCTCATTGTTGTCGTTGTTGTCGATGTTGTTGTTATTCTCGATGTTATCATTGTTCTCGGCATTGTCGTTGTTGTCATCGTTTTCGTCGTCGTCGTCGTCGCTGTTGTTGTTTTATTGTTGTTGTTGTTGTTGTTGTTGTTGTTGTTGTTGTTGTTGTTGTTATTGTTATTCGTGGTGGTGGTGATGGTGTTGTTGTTGTTGTTGTTGTTGTCCTCGTTTTTGTCGTTGTCATCGTCTTCGTTGTTGTTGTCGTTGTTGTTGTTGTTGTTGTTGTTCTTGTTGATGTTATTGTTGTCGTTTTCGTCGTCGTCGTTATCGTCGTTCTTGTTGTTCTTGTTCTAGTCGTTGTTATTGTCCATGTCATTGTTGTTGTTGTTGTTGTTGTTGATGTTGTTGTTGTTGTTGCTATCATTGTTGTTGTTGCTGTTGTTGTTGTTGTTGTTGTTGTTGTTGGAGGTGGTGGTGGTGGTGGTGGTGGTGGTGGTGCTGGTGGTGGAGGTGGTAGTGTTCTTGTTGTTGTTGTTGTCGTTGTTATTGTTATTGTTCATATCGTTGTTCTCGTGATTGTCGTTGTTCTCGTCGTTTTTGTCGTCTTCGTCGTCGTCGTCATTTCTGTCGTCGTCGTCATCGTCGTCGTTGTTGTTGTTGTTTTCGTCGTCGTGGTTGCCGTTGATGTCGTTGTTGTCATTGTTGTCGTTCATGTCCTTGTTGTCGCTGTTGTCCTTGTTGTTATTGTTGTTGTCATTGTTGTTGTTGTTGTCGATGATGTTGTTATTCTTGATGTTATCATTCTTCTCGTCATTGTCGTTGTTGTCGTCATCGTCGA
>NW_025422514.1:137500-153873 GCF_904849725.1 Hordeum vulgare subsp. vulgare
GCAGAACACGTCCTCTCAAGTGGCGGTCCTCGAATCGGTTGTGGCCGCGCCGCCATCCCAGTGCTTGGACTCAGTTCCGACTGAGCTACCTTCCGAGTATGTGGGTCGCGGGCCTGCAGCTGAAGTTCTCATGGCCGATTCCCATGAAAGTCCCCTTCGGACTGGTCGGAACGAGCATGAGGTCGGAGAATCATTCGGCGCTCGTCGTCAACACCATCGTTCTACCAGTCGACGCACTCGCCAAAGCAACGTCGAGGTGTTCCGCACACCCATCCTCAACCTGGCTGCAGCTGCCAGGATAGTCGATTCTCTCTAGCCGACTGATTCAGAGGTTGGTAGAGGGATCGAGCAGATCCGTGCCCTGTTGCATACGTGGTTAGACGACTACAGAGTGGCGGTCCAAATCGGTGGCGGAGATGACCAGGTCGCCATGAAGCATCTCCCCCTGATGCTCGACGGCTCGGCGCGAGCTTGGCTGAACCAGTTAGCTCCGTCAAGCATCTACAGCTGGGCAGATCTGTCCCGAGTCTTCATCAAGACCTTCGAGGGTACGTGCAAGCGCCCTGCTGGTCTCGTAGAGCTCCAGCACTGTGTCCAGAAGCAGAATGAGCCCGTGCGCGATTTCATCCAGCGCTGGACGACCCTCTACCACACGGTGGAGAACGTCACAGAGCATCAAGCAGTATGCGCCTTCAAGGCAGGCGTGCGGTACAGAGACTTGTACCTGAAGTTCGGCCGGACAGGCGATATCTCCATGAGCAAGATGATGGAGATAGCCGCGCGCTATGAAAATGGCGAAGAGGAGGATCGCATACGTAGCGGCAAGCATAAGTCAGTCGCCGATGGAGATGGAACACAACAGTCGAAAGCAGAAGCAGAAGGCTCAATCCACTGCGCACGCAGAAGTTCAAAGGCAAGGGGAAAGCTCAGTACACCCCCAAGAAGAGGCAGTCAGGAAATTCCATCCTGGATCAACCGTGTCCAATCCACACGAAGATGGACGAAGAAGGCAATGCCATATTCCCGAAGCATACCACTCGGCAGTGTCGCCTCCTGATCCAAGGATTCAGTGAAGGGCATCCGAGTGAAAAGGACGCCGAGCAGGATGATGAGGACAAGGAGGATCCGTTCCCCCAAGTCCATGCAACGCTGATGATTTTTGCTGATGTGGAAAGCAAGAGTCGACTGAAGCTGGTTAACAGGGAGGTGAAAGTGGCAACCCCAACCACCCCCACGTTCCTCAAATGGTCATTGACAACGATCACCTTTGATCAGTCAGACCATCCAACACACGTACCCACCCCAGGGAGGCAAGCTCTGGTCGTCGACCTGGTGGTGGAAGGAGTCAGGCTGCGCAAAGTCCTCATGGACGGCGGCAGCGGCTTGAACATCATGTACGCCGACACTCTCAAGGGGATGGGCATTCCGATGTCCAAACTTAGCGAGAGCAGTATGCAGATCCACGGAGTCGTCCCAGGACGAAAGGCCAAATCACTCGGCCAGATCGCGTTGGATGTCATCTTCGGCTCTGACAAGAACTTCCGCAAGGAGAAGCTCACATTCGAGGTGGTGGACTTCCAGAGTGCATACCATGCGATGCTGGGCCGCCCGGCATATGCGCGTTTCATGGCCCTTCCATGTTACGTCTATTTGAAGCTGAAGATGCGAGGCCCCAAAGGTGTGATCACGGTCACAGGCAATCGACAGCGAGCCGAGGAGTGTTTGCAGCATGGGTCGAGGATTGCCGATCAGCAGATGGCTATTCTCTAGCTGGATGAGTACAAGAAGACTGCCGACCCCGCTGACCTGATGCGTTCAAAGAAGCCAGCTTCCGAGTCCGCATTCCACTCGGCGGGCGACACGAAGAAAGTCAGCATCCACCCGACGGACGATACCGTCGCCCCGACGAAAATCTCCACCACGCTTGATCCAAAATAGGAATCCGAGCTCATCCAATTCCTCCGTGAGAACTGGGACATTTTTGCATGGAAGCCCGCTGACATGCCAGGTGTACCCAGGGAGTTGGCTGAGCACCGACTATATGTGGATCCTGCTGCTCGGCCCGTCCGAGAACGACTGCGTCGGTACGCCGTGCACAAGAGGAAGGCAATTAGAGAGGAGGTGGCTAAACTTTTGGCAGCCAACTTCATTCGCGAGGCGCACCACTCCGAGTGGCTCGCTAATGTTGTCATGGTGCCCAAGAAGGACAAGTCTCTCCGTATGTGCATCGATTTCAAGCATCTCAACAAGGTATGTCCGAAAGATCACTTCCCGCTCCCCGCATTGATCAAATTGTTGATTCGACTGCGGGATGCGAGCGTTTATCATTCCTTGATGCCTATTCGGGCTATCATCAGATCCGTCTGTATGGTCCGGATGAATTAGAAACAGCCTTCATCACACCATTCGGGTGTTTCTGCTACATCACTATGCCATTCGGTTTGAAGAATGCAGGAGCAACTTTTGTGCGCATGATCCAAAAATTCCTCCTTGACCAGATCGGTCGAAATGTGGAGGCATATATGGACGATATCGTAGTCAAGTCACGCAAAGGTTCCCACCTGCTGACTGACTTGGCAGAAACATTCGCCAACCTACGTAGGTACGAATCAAGCTCAACCCAGCCAAGTGTTCATTCGGTGTTCCCAGCGGGAAGTTACTCGGTTTCTTCGTTTCCGAACGAGGGATCGATGTCAACACTGAAAAGATTGGGACCATCGTCCGAATGGAGCGGCCGGTAAGAATACATGATGTTCAAAGGCTCACAGGTTGCCTAGCGGCTTTGAGCAGGTTTATCGCTCAACTTGGCGAGAAGGCGTTACCTCTGTACTGACTCGTGAAGAAATCAGATACCTTCGAGTGACTGCAAAGAAGGTGGCTCATTATTTCCAACACCACTCGGTGTCTGTCATATCTGATGCTCCGTTGTCGGAAATTCTCCACAATCGGGACGCATCAGGCTGAGTGGCAAAGTGGGCAATGGAGATGCTATACTGCGACATCAAGTTCGAAGCCAAGAAAGCTATAAAGTCTCAAGCTCTGGCTGACTTCATAGCAGAATGGGTAGAACAACAGTAACCGACTCACATCTACTCGGCCCATTGGACCATGTTCTTTGATGGGTCCAAGATGTTGAACGGCTCCGGCGCCGGCGTAGTGATCATATCCCCAAAAGGCGATAAACTCAAGTATGTGCTGCAGATCCATTTTGATTCTTCCAACAACGAAGCAGAGTACGAAGATCTCCTTTATGGACTGCGCATGGCCATCACACTTGGCGTCCGTCGCATGGTGGTCTATGGCGATTCATATCTGGTGGTTAATCAAGTAATGAAGGAATGGGACGTAAGGAACCCCACCATGACTGCGTACTGCAACGCAGTAAGGAAGCTCGAGAAGAAGTTTGAAGGTGTGGAACTTCACCATGTTCCTTGACTGAAAAACCAAGCAGCACATGAATTGGCAAAACATGTATCCACTCGAAGATCAGTCCCGAGCGATGTCTGCCTCGAGCACCTACACCTCCCCTCGGTGAAGAAAGATCCTTTTACAGAGGAGCCTGTACAACCAAAGAGCTCAACAGATCCGACTGAAGTCAAGGTCCCCATTGTGGTTGATTTGATCTTGGAGATTCTTGATGTCATCCCCGAGTGGACCGTGCCGTTCATTGCGTACATCATGAGGCAAGAGTTACTAGAAGACGAAGTCCAAGCTAGGCAGATCGTCCGCAGGTTGAAGTCCTTCACCGTCATTGATGGCCAATTGTACAGGGAAAGTGTTTCAGGCGTCCTTCAGCGGTGCATCTCCCCTGAGGAGGGACAGTTAATCTTGGAAGAAATTCCCTCGGGAACCTGCGGTCATCATGCCTCCTCCAGAGCAATCGTTGCCAAAGATCAGAGCTGGTTTCTTCTGGTTGCACACGAATGAAATGGCAAAAGATATGGTCAACCGATGCAAAGGCTGTCAGTTCTATTCGAACAAGTCCCACAAGCCAACGTCTGCGCTGAAGACAATTCCTCTTGTTTGGCCGTTTGCCGTGTGGGGATTAGATACAGTCGGACCATTCAGAACATGCCAAGGGGGATTCACTCATCTGCTGGTAGCAGTCGACAAATTTACCAAGTGGATTGAAGCCAAGCCCATCAAGAAGCTTTACGCCCTTACGACCATCAAATTTATCAGAGACATCATCGCCAGATTCGGGGTTCCGCACAGCATAATCACCGACAATGGCACAAACTTTGACTCGGACAGATTCAAAGGTTTTTGTACAGGCCAAGGTATCCGAGTGGATTTTGCATCCGTGGCGCACCCCCAAACAAACGGGCAAGCAGAGCGGGCGAATGCACTTATTCTTCAAGGGTTGAAGCCCCGACTCCTGCGAGAAGTTGGACATGCCGCCGGCGCATGGGTCACCGAGCTGCCTTCGGTGCTGTGGGGCCTCCGCACAACTCCGAATAGATCTATAGGGCGATCCCCGTTCTTCCTCGTTTATGGAGCAGAGGCAGTCCTTCCGAGTGACTTGCTTCACAACTCTTCGCGAGCCGAACTCTTCTCCGAAGCCGAAGCAGAGCAAGCCAGGCAAGACGGAGTAGATCTTCTAGAAGAAGAGCGCGAGATGGCACTGACTCACTCAACAATTTATCAACAAGATGTGCGGCGATTTCACGCGTGGCACGTCAGGAGTCGCACATTCCAAGCAGGTGACCTGGTGCTCCGAGTGGATCAGCAGAGACCACACAAGTTGGCTCCCGCCTGGGAAGGACCCTTCATCATCTCTATGGTGCTGAACAACGGAGCATATCAACTCTACAACCTCGACAGGGAAACAGACGAGCCGCGAGCGTGGAATGGAGATCTCCTGAAGCGCTTCTACACATAACCGCCGACGGGGACAATGTAAAGAACAAGTATCATTGGAATAATACAAAGCAGATTGATTTATTGCCGATTCAAAATTCTTCCGTGTTTGCAGACTCCGGTCTAAAAAACTCGCTCCGAGTGCGCACTAAAATTTGCACTCGGGGACTTAGCTGCGACCTAGAGTTGCCTAAGTACAAACTCGCTCCGAGTGCGCACTAAAAGTCGCACTCGGGGACTTAGCTGCGACCCAGAGTCGACTAAGTACAAACTCACTCCGAGTGCGCACTAAAAGTCGCACTCGGGGACTTAGCTGCGACCCAGAATCGCCTAAGTACAAACTCGCTCCGAGTGCGCACTAAAAGTCGCACTCGTGGACTTAGCTGCGACCCAGAGTCGCCTAAGTACAAACTCGCTCCGAGTGCGCACCAAAAGTCGAACTCGGGAACTTAGCTGCGACCCAGACTCGCCTAAGTACAAACTCGCTCCGAGTGCGCAATAAAAGTCGCACTCGGGGACTTAGCTGCGACCCAGAGTCGCCTAAGTACAAACTCGCTCCGAGTGCGAACTAAAAGTCGCACTCGAGGACATAGCTGCGACCCAGAATCGCCTAAGTACAGACTCGCTCCGAGTGCGCACTAAAAGTCGCACTCGGGGACTTAGCTGCGACCCAGAGTCGCCTAAGTAAAAAACTCGCTCCGAGTGCGCACTAAAAGTCGCACTCGGGGACTTAGCGGCGACCCAGAATCGCCTAAGTACAAACTCGCTCCGAGTGTGCTCTAAAAGTCGCACTCGGAGACTTAGTTGCGACCCAGCGTCGCCTAAGTACAAACTTGCTCCGAGTGTGCTCTAAAAGTCGCACTCGGAGACTTAGCCGCGACCCAGAGTCGCCTAAGTACAAACTTGCTCCGAGTGTGCTCTAAAAGTCGCACTCGGGGACTTAGCCGTGACCCAGAGTCGCCTAAGTACAAACTCGCTCCGAGTGTGCACTAAAAGTCACACTCGGGGACTTAGCTGCGACCCAGAGTCACCTAAGTACAAACTCGCTCCAAGTGTGTGCTAAAAGACACGCTCTGGGACTTAGCTGCGACTCAGAGTAGCCTAAGTAAAAAGCTTCCTCCGAGTGTATACTCGGGATCCACTCGGAGGCTTAGCAGACCCTCATTGAGGCTCATGTGGATGTGAAGACAACTGACAACTACATGAGTAACAACTCATTCCGAGTGTGCACGAAAAGTCACACTCGGGGACTTAGCTGCGATTCAGAGTCGCCTAAGTAAAAAGCTTCCTCTGAGTGTATACTCGAGATCCACTCGGACGCTTAGCAAACCCTCATTGAGGCTCATGTGGATGTGAAGACAACTGACAACTACATGAGTAACAACTTGCTCCAAGTGCGCACTAATAGTCCCACTCGGAGACTAAGCCGCGAGCCAGAGTCGCCTAAGTAAAAGCTCGCTCCGAGTGCACACTCGGAGGCTTGGCAGACCCTCATTGAGGCTCATGTGGATGTGAAGACAACTGACAACTACATGCTCCGCATGTTTGCCATTGGCTTCACCAAGAGACGCCAAACAAAAACCACGAGCCAAAATCGTGTCAAAAAAATTTGGCGGAAGAAGAACAAAAGATCCGACTCGAATTCAAAGTTGGATCTAAGATCAGTCGGCTCGGTGTGAATCAAGCTTATCCACACCGAACCACGAATGTGCTGGCCAACAACAGTGGCCAAAGTTTAATACAGATACCACTCGGCATACCGAGGTAAATGTGCGTTCACCATAAAGTTTTTTCATGCGTCACCGGGAATGGCAAGCTCCACAAAGGTGTCAAGGTCGATTCTGTCTGCAATGCGAGTGGCTGTGTCGAGGAAGGTCTCCATGAAATCTTTGAATCGAAGCTTCTTGGTGTTGGCGACCTGCAACGTCTTCAGCTTTTCTTCGCGAGCTTCCTTGCAGTGCACTCGGACCAGAGATAGCGCCACGTCCGCACCACAACGAGCGGCAGACTTCTTCCATACCTGCACTGTGCTTGGGACGTCTTCCAGCCGAGTCATCAACCCATTTGTTTCTTGCCGGGAATCGTCTTCAGGCCACAGCTCCTTGTCGATCCGGCCGATGACTTTTCTCAGGCAGCCAATGAAAGGTCCCACCCTGCTGAGGCGAATATGCGCTCGGACCAAGTACCGGTTGGCTTCATCGCCGAGTGGAACGTTCGGAACAAGCGACCGTGCAATGTCGGCTGCTTCAGCCTCAACGTCCCTACGGAAGTCTGCAAAGAAAAGACAAGCAGAAAGTAAGCGGAGAGTGAACTCCAAAGTCAAGAAGCAATCGGCAACAACTTACCACCAAGCAGTGCAACCATCTTCCTTGCCCAGTCGCTGACGTACTTCTCCTGCGACATGCACCGAGTGTTCATCACCTTCAGCTGGCCCATCCATTCGGATCTCTGACTCTTCAATTTTTCAACTTCGGCTAGCAATGCCTTGTTGGTCTCCCGAGACTCCTCCAAAGACTTCTCTCGGTCAGCAAGAGCCTCCTTCACCCCAGCCAGGTCATTCACAACCGCCTCCAAGTCCGCAGCAAGCTGAATCTTCTCAGCCTTTAGAGCATTGTACGCAGATCCCATTTCGCAAGTCTTCTGCCAAATAGGCACAAAGGGAGGATCAGACACATTCAACAAGTAAAAAGTATCGACACATATGACAAAACAATCAAAGTCCAAGATTCTTCAGACCCCTGCCGATGCAAGAAATCGACAGCGGACTCGGGGACTACACCCAGTGGCTTTACTAGGAGTGACCCCACTGGTATGCAGCTCGAACAGGTCGGCCCTATCGAGCTCCATAGCGAACAAACAACACTATGAGACTACTATTACCCGATTTGAGTAACACTACTCTCGGGGACTACACCCAGTGGGTGCACTCGGAGTGCCCCCACTGGTATCATTCGGGCAGATCAGCTCTGATCTGTTCAGATTACGGAAAATACATATAAAGACAACTACCGGTGCAAGCACTCGGCATATGTCTCGGGGACTACACCCACTGGGTTCACTCGGAGTGAACCCACACCAAAATCATCCTAGTGTATCCAAGTATATCGCTGAAACCCCCAGTGGGTAACAAGAGGAAAGTAAACACTTACTAGCGCACTTACTCGGATATCGTCCCGGAGTTCCAAGCTTTTCTTGTACAAAGACGCGATGGAGTCATACGCTCCCTTGGCGTCACCCACCATTAGCTCCACTTGCACCATGGCGTCCGGGAGGTGTTGGGCGCCATATTGAACGGTTGACGGACCCGGCGCGACAGAAGACTCCCTGGGCATCCCGAGCTCCGCTACAGTCGGTTCCGCCGTGAGGGGCACCGTCTCAGTCGGCGGCACCTTCTCAGTTGGCGGCACGTTCATGGTGGGAGCAGCAGTAGATGGGATAACCTCAATGACAGGCGCCAAGGCTGGCTCCGACCGCCTTTGGTCGTCATCCTCCAGATGGATCACCTCCGAGGGAAGCCCGACTGAACAAAATGAAATTACAGAAAAAGGTCAAGATCAACGACAACACTCGCGAAACAGTAATGCAGCTCACAGAGTCGTGACAACGTACCTTGTTGGGACGTGGTGGCGTTATCCGTATCCATGGGATCATCGTCCTGGCGCGGTAGAGAGGTGGCGGAGGTAGCAGCTCTGTTGAGTGAAATCCACTCGACGGATAAGCATGAGTTCAATCAGATACTGAAGGAAGATGGAAGAACAAGGCACTTACGCTGAGGCGACTGGAACAACGATCCTCATCCGAGGCAAAGCTCTTCGAGGCTTAGGCCCACTAGGTTTGGCCAACTTGGATGGCTGGTCCGTGGGCTCGGCAGTAGCGTCCCTGGTCCTCTTCACACTCCGAGCACTCGGAGCCACGGGAGGGGCTGGCGGAGCATTCGGGGCCGCTGGAGGAGCCGGCGGAGCAGCGGGATCGTGACGACGCTTAGTTCGGTGCTGTGGTGGTGAAGGTGGCGAGCTCTGCTCCCCATCCTCCTCCTCGTCCTCTCCCGTCTCCTCCTCCGTCTCCCCACTGTCGGAGACATACTCGGCGCTATCCACGCTGCCCTCCTGGCTGCCCTCCTCTTCCTCGGCTGGGTTCCCGTTCGAGACGGCAGAGTACCAGTTGGTCCACTCCTGCACAAAACAGAGTCGGCAACGTTAGTCGACGGGACAAGACAAGCAATAAATCTAAGAAGATTAAAAGCACTCGACAAGATGTGCTCACCTCATTCGGAGGAGGATTGTCGGTGCGGAAGGGCTTCACCCTCCGGGCTCCTTCGGGGTTGTCACATGCGCCCGTGATGCTGCGGACCCACGCTCTCACAGTCTCCCGATCACGCACTCTGGATGAGACCGAGTGGAATCCGAAGGCCCCGCGTAGTGCCACATGGCGTGGTGTCGGGCCTGCAGCGGCTGGATGCGCCGACCCAGAAAAGTCTCCAGCAGGTCCATGCCGGTGACTCCCTTGCGGACGACGGCTATCAGCGCGTCGACCAAAGGCTGGATCTGGATCCTTTCCCCCTTTGAGAGCACAAGCTTCCTGGGAGGGCCCGGACGGTCTAGGCTAAAAGGCGGCAACCCACTCGAAGCATTTGGACAAGCAATGTCCTGGCAATAGAACCAGGTCGATTGCCAGTTCCTAACTGACTCGGACAATCGGAGGGGGGTAGCTACTCTTTGTTTTCTTCTGGAAGCCTAATCCCCCATAGAGCTGGAGGAGATGGGTCTTATCGTCCGACTAGCTGAGCTTTTTGACGTTTTGGGATCTAGCGGAGAAGACGTACTTAAAGAGCCCCCAGTGGGGGGACATCCAATAAAGCACTCGCAAAGGGTGACTAATGCAGCAAGGTGGGCTATTGCGTTCCGAGGAAAATGATGGAGCTGCGCCCCGAAGTAAGTCATGATACCTCGGAAGAAAGGGTGGGGAGGCAAGGAGAAGCCCCGGACCACATGGCTGAGCAGCAGAACGTGCTCGCCCTCCTTTGGCGCCGGCTCCGTCTCGCCTTCCGGCAGCCTCCAGGACTTGTTGACGCTCATGCCATGCTCCACCAGCTCCAGCAAGTCGTCCTCCGTCACCGAGGAGGGGAGGAAATCCCCCTGGATCCAACCCGCCGGCAGCGGCCGCTGCCGCCGCTGAGTAGGGGCCGCCCCCTTCTTCTTCTTCTTCTGCGACTCGAGTTTGCTAGTCTGCCCCTTCATCATGGCGAAGGCGACGGATCCGCAGAGGAGGAGGGGAAGGAGGAGGCTTGAGGCGTGCAGAGAGCTGCGGGAGGAGCTGGATTAATGCGAGGAAGATGCGCAGCGCAACAGAAATCCCGGCGGAGAGGCTTAAATAAGCTTCCGACTGGGTCCCTAACAGGTGGACCCGAAATCTTATCTCCCCCACCATCCGCTGCGATGTTAGTGGAGAAGATAAAGGCGCGGTAATCGAGGAGGCAAAACCTACTCGATTGCGATGTTGTCATCCCGGCTGAGCGCGCGGCAACCGAAATTTGAGGATCCCGAAAAATCCGGCGCTGTCAGCTTGACCAGTCACGTCGAAAGATTCCGCGGAAGCACTCGATCCCTGACGGTTCGTTTCACTAGTATATACACTCGGATCACTGGTTGAAAGGATAAAATGGATCGAGGCAAACAACGCTAAAGTCACCTCCATACCAGTCGGTTCCATACTCGAGACATCACTTCATCGTTCCAAGCCCGATCCATTCGGGGACTAATGATGGGGTTATTGTCCCAGGGTAGGGTCATAGGCCTGTCCTATAGGTCCTACCCAAGGACTACACTTCCTAGAGGACAAGGCCCTTAGACAGTTCCTACTGAACTAAGGATGCCTCCATCATCCAGTAGGCCACAAGCACTCAGAGTATATTTAACGTACCGACTGGAATCCACTCTGTACATCGTAACCTCCGAGGAGGGCCACGGTCATACGTTTTCATACACCATTATTAACATTTAAGGCTTACGTTACCTGTAACGTAGTAATTTATTCGCCACTATTCCACCCCTGTCTACCGGGCCATTATGAAGGGCAGTGCACTCTATATAAGCGGCCCTTCCCCACTGGTGCAGGGGTTGGCATTTACTGTAATCCTATATTCCACTCGACACTAAGCTCCCAAGAGCACTGAGACGTAGGGCTTTTACGTCCACCGTAGAGGGCCTGAACTCATACATCCTCGCCGTAGCTAAGGCTCTGCCCATCCTTACGTACCCTACACATCTACTGTCAGACTTATACCCACGACAGCTGCAATCTGGTGGAAAATGCATCATGCCATACAAGGATTTAGTGGAGCAGAAACCTGGGACGAATTCAAGAAGACTTTGTTAAGATCCCGTCTTATTCAAAAGTGTTATGATAATCCGAAGGAGAAGACTTGTGCATGCAAGATCTATTGAGAAATAGGACACACCCAGGAAGAACACAAGGATGGATGCACTCATTGTGAAGGAAATCACCCAGCTGAGGAGTGCCCAAGTAGTTAGGTGACTTGTTTCCTTTGTGAAGGAACCACCCACTACCCAGCACAACGTCACATTTACCCCAAGGTACAACAAGTTGTCCAGCAGCAGAAAGAAGCAATGAAGGAAACACTCAAGAAGAAGATTCTAGAAGAGCCGGTGATGAACGAAAATATTGAAGACCCTGATGGACAAGGTCTGACCAGATTTTTCTCCAATGCATGCTACTCATGTAGAGAAGAAGGACATTATTCATAGGATTGCACGAAGGGAAGCCAAGAGTATCTGGGAAACTTCCGACGGAAAAAGTGGAGTTTGATCCACTTGGAATAGAAGAGCTGGCCAAAATAAAGGAATCCGGAAAGAAAAAAGGTACCCTCGGAAGAGCCAAATCTGTGCAGATATAGACCCGAGTCCTGTCATATGTTACAAGTGTATGGAATTTGGCCACCACAAATACATGTGCTCCGGAAGGAAGCCAGAAACCCAAGGAGCAAAAGCAAACACTAAGACGCCTCGAGACTTGACAGAACTCATTTGCTTTCGATGCAAGGAAGCAGGACATTTTCCTCACGATTGTCCACAAAGGAAGAAAGCTAAAAAGGAGTAGTTAAGTTTTGACCGCGGCAATTAGTGTAATCTGAAGAACTGTTGTTTTTCATGAGATCATGGAGTCAAATTTTTTGTAACACAAGTCCCTGAGATTGTAATAACATCATGAATAAATGGAATTTATTGTCTCATGATTGCCTATGTTGAAACTGTATGCGTTGTTTCTCTTCGAACAAATATCTCTGAACAATTATGAGGATATGAGAAAATATGGTCTATGCAGGCATGAGTATAATTCATGTTAAGTGTGGTAGTAATCGGTACACCCATAGGATCCACTGAGTAGGAATAACAATAACGAAGATGACTTTGACGACGATGATGATGATGATGATGACAACAACAACAACAACAACAACAAAAACAACGATGGCGACGACGAAGACGACGACAACGTCAACAACAACGACAATGACGAGAACAACGAGAACATCGACAACAACAAGAACAGCGAAAACAACGCCAACAATGACAACAACAACATTAACCACGACCACAACCACCACCACCACCACAACAACAACAACAACAAAAACAACCACAACAACAACAACAAAAACGACAATGACGACGACGACGACGAAGACGATATCGACGAAAACAAAGACAACGATGAGAACAACAACAACAATGACAACAACAACAACAACGACGACGACGACGATGATGACAATAGCGACAACGGCGATAGCAACGACAACAACAACAACAAACACGACGACGATGACGACGGCGATGACGACTACAACAACAACAACAACAACAACAAAAACAATAACAATAATGACAACAACGACGACGACAATGATTACAACGATGACCACAATGACAGTGATGAGAACAACGACAACAACGATAACAACAACAGCAAAAACAACGACAATGACAACAACGACAACAACAACAACAACAACGACAACAAAAACAACAACAACAACAACAATCACGACGATGACAAATATGACGACTGTTAGAGCATATATCTCCATATGTGGTTTTGGTAATTGATGACAATTCCTATGGACTAATGGTTGCCTTAAGTTATATTTATAGGATTTGTCCAATAGGCACTTCTTGAAGTCCATCTGTTGGGTTCAAGGAGTTTATATGATGACCAAGATGGTATTCAAAGTATTATCCAAAGAATGGTCATAGAGACACATGGTTGATCAAGATCTCAAACAAAGAGTAAATCAAGATGATCAACACACAAAGCGTACAAGATGTACCGAGACGGATCAAGTGATCCCATGGTATGGTAAGCATTGTCCATTACGTGTTTGTGTACTAACCCATGGTCTTCGTGAGAGTTCTATGTGGGGGTTAGGTGTTTCCATGGGCTTGCGTCAAAGGGAAGATCTCATACAACCGATGAAGTATGACGTCAAGTTGTGATCGTCATCAAGATTGTGATGTGCAAGTTCAAGTGGATCAGCACGAAGATATCATGTTTGAAGCTTGTGAAGATATGCTGAAGAGTGTCTCACCCATAGTGAGTATGGGGGAGCAATCAACTAGTCTTCATCAAGCCAACACAATCAAGAAAGGTGATCCATCTTGAGGAAGCCAAGATCATCATCATCTACCTCAAGAGGACGAGGTCCAAGGTATAGGTTTGCCCTTGATATGTTTTCTGTTTAGGATAGATTGTTGCTCAAGTGAGTAGCTTGATCGTATCGTTCGTTGAGAGCTCAAACCATTTGCATGCTTGCATCATACTTCTTGGTTCTTGTTTGGTGTTTCTCTTTGTGAGTTTTAGAGCTTATGGTCATCTTCATGACAAGCTCGAGTTCATCGAAAAACGGAGTCCATATGCATCTACTATGATGTTTTTTATGTTGGTGTTTTTGCCGGTTCTTCATTCATAGAGGACTCACATCTCTATATCATTGGCATTTTCATATCTGCACGGTCTTAAGATTTCCAACAAGCTTGGGTTTGCTCGATTCGGAGCTCGTATGCGAAAGTTATGGCTGTTTCAGTGGCGAACGGTAGTACCGCTGGGCCTAGCGGTAGTACCGCTGGAACTAGCGGTAGTACCGCTAGAGTTGGCGGTGGTACCGCTGGCCCTAGCGGTGGTACCGCTCGAGCTGGTGGTAGTACCGTTGTCCCAGCGGTAGTACCGCCCTTGGCCGGCGGTAGTACCGCTCCAAGTTTTTAGTACCGTCATCTTTGCGGTTGTACTGCGTCAGACATTTTTGCGAAGACTTTCTTGGCGGTGGTTGGCCCGGTAGTATCTTTGTGCTACCATGGGCTCAGCGGTAGTACCGCTGCAGCCAGCGGTAGTACCGCTGGAGGGTCAGCGGTAGTACCGCGGCAGCCAGCGGTAGTACCGCCGGAGGGTCAGCGGTAGTACCGCTCGAGCCAGCGGTAGTACCGCTGGGCTCGGGCTGTAAGTGGGGGTAACGGTCTGATTTCTTCCCCCACTATATAAAGGGGGTCGTCTTCCCCCTTGGCCTGATCCATCCGTTGAGCTCTTGTTCTACCTCCATTGTTAACATTCTTAGAGCTTGCTTACTCTCAATCCCTCCAATGATTCTTGCTTGTTCTCAAGGGAAAAGAGAGAGAAGATCTAGATCCACATCTCCACCAATCACTTTCTCCTCTATGTGAGGGGAACCCCTTGGATCTTGATCTTGGAGTTCTTTGTGAGCTCCTTGTTCTTCCTCTCATATTTCTCCATAGCTTTCGTTGTTGTGGAGGGATTTGAGTGTGAGGGACTTGACCACTTCGTTGTTCTTGCCATTGCATTGGTTGCATCGGTTTGAGTTCTCCACGGTGATACGTGGAAGTGAAGTTTGAGAAGCTTATTACCTTTGGTACTTAGTACCCTAGATATTGTTCGTCGTGGATGCTTTGGCGTCCTAGAAGCTTGGTGGTGTCTCGGAGCTCAAT
Organism: Hordeum vulgare subsp. vulgare; assembly: GCF_904849725.1. Taxonomy (NCBI): domain Eukaryota; kingdom Viridiplantae; phylum Streptophyta; class Magnoliopsida; order Poales; family Poaceae; genus Hordeum; species Hordeum vulgare. The sequence continues at coordinate 152,374 of NW_025422514.1, forward strand.
CATTGTGGTGTGAAGCTCCGGGCAAGCGTCGGGGTCTCCAATTAGGTTGTGGAGATTGCCCCGAGCAATTTGTACGGGTACCGGTAACCGCCCCCAAGGGTTGCCACGTGTACGGGTTCGGTGACCGCCCCCAAGGTTTGCCATTTGTACGGGTTCGGTGACCGCTCTCAAGGGTCCCTTAGTGGAATCACGACATCTTGCATTGTGAGAGGGCGTGAGGAGATTACGGTGGCCTTAGTGGCATCTTGGGGAGCATTGTGCCTCCACACCGCTCCAACGGAGATTAGCATCCGCAAGGGTGTGAACTTCGGGATACATCATCGTCTCCGCGTACCTCGGTTATCTCTTACCCGAACCCTTTACTTATGCACTTTACTTTGTGATAGCCATATTGTCTCTTGTCATATATCTTGCTATCACTTAGTTGTTTATCTTGCTTAGCATAAGTTGTTGGTGCACATAGGTGAGCCTACTTGTTTGAGGTTTTGTGCTTGACATATTGAACGTTAGTTTTATTCCGCATTTGTTCAAGCCTAAACCTTAATTATTTAAAGCGCCTATTCACCCCCCCCCCCCTCTAGGCGACATCCACGTCCTTTCAACGACAATGACAATGACGACGACAACAACAACGACGACGACAAAAATGACGACGACGATGACGATGACTACAACAACAACAGCAACAACAACAACAACAACAACAACAAGAACAACAACAACCACAACAACAACGATGACGACGAGGATGAGGACGACGACGACAACAACGACAGCGACGACAACAATGACAATGACAAGAACAACGACAACAACGACAACAACAACAACAACGACGACGACAACAACGACATCAAAGACAACAATGAGAACAACAAAAATAACGAAGACGACGACGACAACAAGAACAACAAAAAACAAACACAACAACAACAACAACAACATTAATAACACCAAAGAGGACGACAACGATGACGACAACGACAACAACAACAACAACAACAACAAAAACAACAACAACAACAACAAGAACAACAACAACAACAACAACAACAACCACGACGACGACGACGACAACGAGAACAACGATGATAATGATGACAATAATGACAATGACCAGAACAATGGCAACAATGATAACAACAACGACGACGACAACAACGACAACAACGACAACAACGACAACAGCGACAACAATGACAACAACAACCACAACAAGAACAACATTACCAACACCGAAGACGACGACGACGACGATGACGACGACAACAACAACAACAACAACATCATCATCATCAACAACAACAACAACAATGACGACAACAACAACAACAACAACAGTAACAACAATGACATAAGCAACATCAACGACGACAACAACATCGACAACAACGACAACGAAGATGACTTTGACGACGATGATGACGATGACAACAACAACAACAACAACAACAACAACAACAACAACAACACCAACAACAACAACGACGACACCGATGA